>NW_007232868.1:112440-118317 GCF_000164805.1 Carlito syrichta
GGCAGGTCTCGAACCCACGGCTTCAGGCAATCCACTCACCTCAGCCTCCCAAAGGCGCGGGATTACAGGCTGAGCCACCGAGCCCGGCTCTGTGTTGTTTTTTAAGCACTCAAACACCAGTATTTTTGTTGGTGTGGTAGCTTTATTTTGACACACACACAAAATGAAATCATAATTATTTACCTCTTGGGACAAAGAGAGGTAAATGCTGCAGGAAAATTTTGGATCTGGAAAATGAACACTCATTTGGAAAGTGTTTTGATCATACTTCTCTCCACCCCCTTTAAAATTCTTTAAGGTTACTTTTAAAAATTAATTTCCCATTGTGCAGGTGGATTTAGTATCTTTTTATGCATTTATTAACCACTGGATCCTCCCTCAGATGGCTATGTGGTTGGCTTTCTTACTTCATTCAGTCTGTAAGCAAATGCCATATTTTAAGAGAGAATGTTCTGTATCAATCTAACCTGAAGCAGTATGTTCCCCATCAAATACTTCCTGTCCTCTTGCCATATCTGAATCTTCTTCTATACACATGCACAGACACATACACGTGTCTGTCTAGATACATGCCTATCTACTCTCTTCCCCTTTCCAGATTGTATGAATTGAATCACACAGTATTTGTCATTCTTGTGACTGGTTAATATAGCTTAGCATAACATCCTCAAGGTTCATCCATGTCATCACATGGGACAGGATTTCCTACCTTTCTAAGGATGAATAATATTACATTTTATGCATAAATCACATTTTTCTTATCCATTCACCCATTGAGGGACAGTTGGCTGCTTCCACACTTCAGCTATTGTGAATAATGATGCTATGAACATGGGAGTACAGTATCTGTCCGAGTTCCTGCTTTCAATTCTCTTGGTACATAGCCAGAAGAGAAATTGATGGATTATATGCTAATTGTATTTTATTTTTTTAAGAACCACCATACTGTTTTCTATAGCACCTGTACCACCTTCCCATCAGCACTGCATGAGGGTTCCAACTTCTCTACAACTTTACCAATGTTTACTTTCATTACAGTAATAATAATAATAATAATAATAACAATAACAACAGCCATTCCTAATGGGGTAAAGAGGTTACCTCATTGTGATTTTGATTTGCATTTCACTAATCATGAGTGATGTTGAGCATCTTTTCATTTGCATGTTGACCATGTGCACATCTTTTTTGGGAGAAATACCTATTGAAATTCTTTGTCCATTTTTGAATCAGGTTGTTTGTTTGCCTTTTTATTTTATATTTCTTTATTATAAAGATTTGGGGTACAATTCAGGGTCAGGCATATGTACAATGATTATGCAGGTACCCTTGTTGATGAGGTATGCCCCTCCCTCCCCTAGCAGTTTCCCTCAACTGCCAATCACACCCTTGTTTGTTTTTCTCTTGTTGTTTTCTGGGGATCTCAATATATTCTCAATATCAATCCCTTGTCAGATATGCAATAATATCTCTTTTCTCTTCTTCACTCCCCTAACACAGATTGAGAGGCTGACATGGCGCCTCTCATCATTCAAACAGGCAGAGACTTAAGCAGCATAATCTGTGGGGCTAGCTTGCCTTGGAAGAGCGGGAATAAGAAAGGATGCTGATAGAAGAGAGAGGTTTCATTCTGTTCTTCCCCTGTTACTTCCTGGACAAGTTGGTAAGAATCATTTTGATTCCTGACAAACTATGGGGTGAGAAACACATAGTGGGCATTATCCTTCACACATTTTTCTGTTCCCCATCATAAGGGCTGAAGTACTGCTCTAAAAATGTAGGTCAGGATGAAAAGAGATTTAACTTTTAATGTTTGAATTAAAACAGCATGAGCAACTTCTTTGAATACAATAAAAAAAGCTACAGGATATTCCCTGAAACAATCATTTCTAACTATTTTCCTCTGCATTTCATAAATAATAAATGTGTTAAAAAAATAACCCTGTAGTAACACATTCTCTAATATACTAGTTATGCAAGCTGGATATAACTCTACGAATCCCTAAATGTGAGAAAAATTGAATTTGGTGGTACTTTTTTTAAGCTAAAAATTAAATTTCCCGGCCCCATGCAGACCTTTTCCCTCACAGCTATAGTCATAACTGGATTTTTAAGCCTTCTGGAAACATTGTGGTTTGCAATAAAGCAAAACGCTGTGTCAAAAACTGCTTAGAATACAGAAAAGCATGCTTCTGATATATACCAGAAGGCTGCTGTTTACTTGGATGAGGCATCAATATTGTTTGTGGATATCACCTTGACAATTGTACATTGCACTGCGATTCTAGCCCCGCCTCTATTCACATTACAAATTTAAAATGTGTGCTACATCCCTCTTCCACTTACTTAAAGAAATAGTCATCCCAGTTTCCTATCCCTAGTTCAACCCTTAGCACCCTTCTCTTCTTCTCTGTGAAGAAGTTTAGGATCCAAGCAGTTAAGAACACACGACTTCAAAGCATGAAATGTGTTTGTTCTGAGGGTAATGGGTGTCCAGGAGAAGAGATGTGTTTAATAAAGTATTGAAGAATTGCAATGTAGGCCTGTGAATAAAACACTAGACTGGGGATTGGGGCAAGCATGCTGTTTTTGTTGGCATCTTCCTAACTGGTTCACGTCTGCTCTCTTGGAACTCACACATGCATGTGCGTGAATGACTCTTGCACCGTGAACATCTTTACTTTCCAGTGACATGAGGTGGCATCTGCTTTGGGGACTTGATGCCCAGATATCTGACACATGATCCTCTACTGGGCTCCATCTCTAAGTTTCTGTTGTGAAGACGGTTGTGGCTTTAAGTGGTTGGTTTTTTGTTTGTTCTTGTTGTTCTTTTTGTAAAGGGATGTGTGTTTTCATAGTAGAAAAAAGAGAAAAAGCAGATAACTTGAAATGATGAAACACACACACATGCAAGAGTGACTGACTGGTATACTAGAGAGTTTTTTACTTACCACTCTGACCTCATGGTTCTTCAGTCACTTGAGGGCTATTTTTGAAGACTCCCACATGAATGCAAGGCTGCTAGAGGTCTTGGGAGCTACAGGGTAACTGTCCAACACATTTCTTATCCCTAGGAATTTATAATTTCCATGGGCCAACAAGGTTACCCCAGATAAAATGATTAGGGAAGATAAGACAGCACACAATTAATGCATTAAAGCAGTCTTATTTCTGAGTTCAAGGCTCTTTCCTCAAGCCTGTCCTGAGCTCTGTGCTGCCAGCTCACCCTTTCATTATCCTGCAACAACCTCTGCACCCAAAGTGCCCTTTCCTGGCTCCAGAAATCAGCACTCTCTTTTCCTCTTTCACTCCCTCCCTCTTTCTCCAGATTCGCTCCGTCCAGTGGTTCACAATCTTGGTTGTGAGCTTTTACAAATCTAGATGCCCAGGGACCCCAGATCAATTAAATCAGAATCTTTGGGGGCAATACCCAGACATCAATCTTTTCTAACACTCCCCATGCAATGCAAATGTGCAGCCAACGCTGAGAACCCTAATCACACACCTTAAGAGTTATGCCATCTGCTGAAGGGATTGAGGGCAATCTAAGTAAGGCAGCAGCTTCCAATCAGCTGGGGGTTCAGTCCAAATTGGTGAAGTCATGAATCTAGAGGAGTTGGGGGTGGAGGTAAAGCTACAGCAGGTAAATCTGCAGCTCAGTGGAAAATTTTAGGAAATTACAGCTACCATCAAGATTATGACTAATGTCATTTTATTTCAATCATTTTATTTCAATATTATTTCGTTTAGTGTGTATATGATATGTAGTGTATAATAGCATTATATTTGCACATTGGAATAATCTATTGGGAGAACGACATTTAAGTTTTCTTTAGAATTAGGTTTCTAGCTTTCCAGGGTGACTCAATTCAGCAGAACAAACACTAATTATAGGACTTAGGTTCCAGACCTTTTGCAGGGCACTGACCTACAGAGATAATGAGCCCCTTACTGTGCCTTAAAACCCACCCTCCTGTTGCAGAGAATCAGGTGATGATGACATAATCATTATTATTCAACATACAACTGATGTTTTATTAAGACATTGCTATATGACAGGCATTGAGGACACAGCATTGAACAGAGCAGAAGGGAAGAAAAAAAGAAATATATGGAACTTTCATCCCTATGAAAAGAAGGAAGAGAAATATTTTTGAAAGTGATCGTCAGTCTATTAAGGTTGTGCAAAAGAAAAAAAAAATTTTTTTTTAACTAGGGACTGATATTAAAGGGTGTGTGAACTAGCAGTATCAGTAAGACCTGGGGATATGTTAAAAATGAAAGTTCTTGAGCCCCATCCGGATGTAATAATTCAAATAATCTGAGAGTGGGGTCATCATACTCTCAAGGTGATTTTACAAACTCAATCTTGAGACCCACAGGTATGGGAAAAGAAAAATGGTACCTGGATTTAGATAATCAGGGGTTAATAACAATGGGTTAATTACAATGGATTGGCTTTGACTTGGGGAGGGAAGGAGCCACTGCATTTCAGCAGTAACCATGGAAAACACACCCTGGGAAAATACCCATAAGGGGAGCATGCAGACTTCTAAGAGGGAAAAACAAAACAAAACAAAACAAAAACAAGCCATGTGGGTTTTTATTTACCTGGCTATTTTATTTTGTATCAGCATAGTAGAGAAAGATCTGAATTTAAAAGATACTTTTAAGAACTCGAGGGCCCCAGAAGAAGCATTTAAAAGTTGAGGCTCTGAGATGTGTGTTCCCTTTTAACAGTTCTCACTGGGAAGAAGAACTAAGGGGCATTTCTACCTTAAATACGCACAGCTGTTCCTTCAGGCTATAAAACCTTGTCTTCTGCACCTATAGAAAAGGGGTGAAGAATGCCTAAGCATGCAACTGAAGAAGCACAGGAAAATTTATCCCCAAATATGGATTATTACCACAAGGTCTCTGTGACCTTCCTGCCTCAACTTAATCACAGAGAAGCTGCTTCCCTTCCTGGTTACTCCATTATCTATTGCAGAAAAAAGGAGCAAGTTATGACCACACCTGAGCAAACCTTCTTGCAAGTGTAATGACTGTCTCCAAGGATCATTTACATTCCAAGATAACTGTTTGCAAGTCATTCCCTGTTTCCCCCATCCATTCATTGTCCTGACCATGTTTGCCCCTCAAGAGAATCCCTCTTCTTCCCCATCCCATAACTTATTTCACCAAAAAGCAAGCCCTCATTCTTCCTGTAATCTCGAGGTAGTATTTAAGTTTCTGTAACTCTCTGGGAAATTGTCTTCATTCTCAAGGCCCCCGTGTATACACATTCAATAAATCTGTATGCCTTTTCTCCTATCAATTGATCTTGCCTCATGCCAGGAATTTTTCAGCAAACCTTTAGGAGGTCAACAGCCGGCCACGGCCCCCACACAATGCACATTCTCTTTTGGATTCCTCCCTGTAATTTTCTAGAAAGCCTCCCAGCCTACAGCCTATCAGACCACTGCAAATGCCATTAACTTTATCAACCTGCTGAACCTAATGTCTCTATATCTGACCACGGAGCAGGAGCAGGGGGAATTCCGACACTTGCCATGTGGTGAGGGTCTTGACAGAAATCCTCTGCAAGTGGGGTCCTCGGCTGTCTGTCTCTATGAACCTAGTCATTGCCAATAGTGACTTTGGAATGTAGACACTGGAGATCTAAGGGTTGTCATGACCCCCTGGACCATGAACGTAAGGAGGACTTTAAGTCATTTATGTAAAAATTAATAAATAGATGATAAGACAAAATTACATGAAGAAATAGAATTATAGATTTTTTTAACATTATCATACATTTTATATTATTTTATTTTATTTTTCATTAATCAGTATTTTTTATTATGGTTTTGTGGGGTACAGTTAAGGTTAGGTGTA
>NW_007232868.1:118617-126478 GCF_000164805.1 Carlito syrichta
GCAGTAAACATACGTGTGCAGGTATCTTTTTTATAGAGTGATTTGTGTTCTTCAGGGTATATTCCCAGTAGGGGGATTGCAGGGTCATATGGAAGGTCAATTTTTAGAGCTTTTAGGAATCGCCACACTGCTTTCCACAGAGGTTGCACTAGCTTACACTCCCACCAACAGTGTAGAAGTGTTCCCTTTTCACCACACCCTCTCCAGCAGCTGTTATTTTTGGAGTTGTTGATAATTGCCATTCTGACTGGAGTTAGGTGGTATCTCAGTGTGGTTTTGATTTACATCTCCCTGATGATTAGTGAGGTTGAGCATTTCTTCATGTGTTTGTTGGCTGCTCGAATGTCTTCTTTTGTGAAGTGTCTGTTCATATATTTGCCCATTTTATAATGGGGTTGTTTGTTTTCTTCTTTTCAGTACGTTTCAGTTCCTTGTAGATCCAGGATGTTAAGCCTTTGTCAGACCTAGAGTTGGCAAATACTTTTCCCAGTCTGTAGGCTTTCTCCCTGCTCTCTTGATGGTTTCTTTGGCTTTGCAGAAGCTTGTCAGTTTAATAAGGTCCCATTTGTCTATCTTCTCTCTTAAGTCCTGTGGGTTTCGGGTTTTGTACAGGAATTGGATGCCAGTTCCGATTTCCATGAAAGTATTTCCTTATTTTTCTAAGGTTATAGATTATTTTTAAAGTCACATATCCTTGTGAGAAAATCACCAAAGGCAATTTCACCAGGTTGATTTTATCGCCATGTCCAAAGACCATGCCTACCTGGGGATTCCACATTCTTTGCTTATCTGGCTGTTTGGCGTTTAAAATCAACTTTGACATATTTACTATCAAATATTTGCTCAAATATCAAGTTCATAATACATTCTAGGCCCTGTACTAAGCCCTGTGTAGCCACTATCTCATTTATTGATGCCCTCAAATATTTATTGATTGTCTACTCTATGCCAGCAACTGATCAAACCAGGGGGAGTTATGTCAGAGAATCAAATACCTCAAAATCCCTGCCCTTGAGAAACTTACATTCCCATTGGAGAGTGGAGGGGTTGAGATAATAAACAAGCAAGTAGAGAGTCCATTAGTCACAAAAGGAAGAAGGACAGAGGTAGGAATATGTATTCAGTGAGACAAAGAGGTAAATACTTGTGTTACATCATTTTGTAGGTGAGGAAACAGAAGCTCAGAGAGGTTTCCTCACTTGCCTAAAGTTTCATGGGAAGTAGGTGGTAGAACCTTTATTTGAATGCAAAGCAGAACACTTAACTATCAATTAAGCTTTGATGACTGCTTTCTTGGTCTCCTACTTCTTTAAAGGCTGGAAGGGGACAGTGAGGGGCAGAAGGTATGCAGGTGAATCTGATGGGTCTTCCAAGCACTCTTGCGGATTATCCCTCCAGTCTCCTCCACACTGCTCTCTGCCCTGGAGGATGGGCCTCAGATATCATTCATGGGATACCATACCTCGAAGCCTGCTGGGTTGGGACAATGGGACAGTGTAGGCATTTAACTAGGAAGGAAGGAAAAGGGGCTAGGGTAATTATTCGAGAGCTCATTTTAGACCAGCTGCTTCTCTAACTCTTCTAAGTTTCAGAAATCACTTTCTCTCATTGCCCTTCAGGCCCAGAGGTGATAACATCTCTTGTGTAAATAGCCCTGGGCACTGCATTCTCTATGATTTGTTTATAAGCTGCCCATAGATTTCTAAGTAGCTTGTGTATTAAATGCTCCTTAAATACACCTGATTTGAGTGTGTTTTGTTTAGTATCACCAGCAAAGACCAAAAGGAAACACAGACATGGAGTCCTTCTTGTTTCAAGTCAAAGAAATATACCTAGCAAGGGAAGTGGTAACTACCAGGGTTTTTTGCTGCACCATTGTCACATAATGCCTAGTTAGAAGAATGTTGGCTTCCTGATTTATTACTCACCATCCCCTACAACAAGATAACTACTGGAAGATATTTCTATCTTCTCAAAAGGTTTTCAAATTTTTGGAGTGGTGGGTGTGCTGGGGCTTAACACTTGGCCTAAGTTCACCCAACACTCATCTGGCCTGGAGTTGGCTGTACAATTTACATCTGACAGCCAACAAGTAAAAGGATAACACATTCATTTATTCCTTGACAAGCAAGCCAGTCCTCTCCTGGGAATCAAAACACAGACACGATGCAATAAGTGATGCTAATTGTGGAGTAACACTGCAAGGAAAATAAGCAAAAAGACTGGCAACTACCCTCAAATTCAAGAAGAGCCATCACAGCCTGTAAGAACAAAACCCAGAACAAAACCCAGCAGCCACCACCACGCTGCCTGATATTCTAAAGTCTCACAGGACAGCAACAAACAAGACCATTACCACTGAACACTGAAAGAAAAGCTGGTGCCCTCCAATTTCTGAATCAGTTATAATGTCAATGAAATATATACAGACACTTCAGAGATCATTCCAGCACTCAGACCTCCCCATCATAACAAGAGTCTCTGAATTTTACCGCCCCTGGGGGCTCCATTTACATCATGCTTTGTGTGTAAGGTGCCTCCTGAAGGTGTGTGGGACAAAGCCTGTGTGAAGATATATGTACACCCCTAAATCAGGGCAGTGATTAACCTGTATGGTAATTCCAGCTGTCAGTTAATAGCAGCAGTTATACCCATTAAGTTCCACTAAGTGTTAAGCATTGGCCTAGGAGTTTTGTGCATTTTGTAATTTATATAAATATTTCAGTGGTGCATAGACTTTAACGTGGCCGTCAAAGACCCTGACTTCTAGTGTTCACACTTATCTAATCTCCTCCTCTTGAGTATGAGTGGAGCTGAGAATTGCTTCCAATTAATAGAATATGGCAAATGGAAAGTTTCACTGTGATTATGTTCATATAGCTATATATACCCACATGCATATATATCTTAATATCTATGCACATATGTATATATACTTACCTATCTATTAAATCTATATGTGAGCATTATCCCAGTATAAAGTTCCATCACCTTTGCCATATTGTCTATTAATTGGAAGCAATTCCAGGAATATATACATGCTACTATTTCTCCATTACTAGGCTTAAATAAGAAAGCAGCCATGTTGTAAGAGAAACTAAGGAAAAGGCTATGTAAGAAGAAACTGTGAGTAACCTCCAAAAATCTTAAAGAAGACGTTGGGGGCTGAAAGTGGCCTCTGGCCAATAGCCAGCAAAAGTCCAGCATCCTTAGACTTCCTGTCACAGAAACCAAATTGTGCCAACAACCAGTTAGCTTGGAAACACATCCCTCTCCAGCTGATCCTCCAGATAAGAACACAGTCCACCTGATATCTTAATTACAGCCATGTGTGACCCTAAACAAAGGACATAGCTAAATTGTATCCAACTCCTGACCCATAGAAATTATGAGAAAGCAAACTTATATTGTTTTAAGTTGCTAAATTGTGGTAATTTGTAACACAATAGAAAATTAAAGTATTTAGTTAAATCAGCATTAATATTGCCATTTACTAAATGAAGATGTGGCAGCTTGGGAAGGTTGAGAAACTTACCCATGATCACACAGCTATCGATTAGTGCTGAAACTTGAACCAAGACTTACCGACCTTCAAAAATCTGTGGGCTTCACCATAACTACCTAAGATATTGTGCTCCAGTCAGAGAAGTGCAAACTTGCCCTAGAATTCAGTAACCTTAGACTCCATTGTCTTGTAGTCATTATACAGTTGACTAGTGTCCTCCCAAAAGATATATCCAAGTCTTAATCCTCCATTCCTGTTAATGTGTCCTTATTTATTTTGTTTATGTATTTATTTATATCTTTATTTGAGTTGGGGGTCTCATTTTGTCACCCAGGCTGGAGTTCAGGGCACGATCATGACTCACTGCATCCTTGAACTCCTGGACTCAGGTGATGCTTTTGCCTCAGTCTCCCAAGTAGTTGGAACTACAGATATGTGCCATCATATCCGGCTAATTTTTTTTTTTTTATAGAGACAAATTTTCGCTATGTTGCCTAGGCTGGTCTCGAACTCCTGGGTTCAAGCAATCCTCCTGTCTTGGTCTCCCAAAGTGCTGGGATTACAGGCATTAGCCACCACACCCAGACTTGTGACCTCATTTAGAAATAAAAATTTTTGGGAGATATAATCAAGTTAAGAATCTTAAGACAAAATCATTTAGGTGGGTGTCCCTATAAGAAGAGAAGAAGAAACACAGACACACAGGAAAAGGCTGTACACAGGGGGAGGGAGAGACTGGAGTGATGGGGCTATAAATCAAGGGAGGACAAGGATTGCCCAGGGCCACCAGAAAAGAGGATATGGGCATGGAACGAATTCTCCCTTAAAGCTTCCAGAAGAATTAACTACTTCAACACCTTGATTTCAGACTTCTGGTTTCCAAAATAGTAGTACGATGCACTTCTGTAATTTCAAGCCACCCAGTTTGTGTTGATTGGTCATGATATCTCTTGGAAATGACAAGATCCTCTATTACCTCGGTGCTTTAGTAATGTCTGACTCATATCTAAGTTTCTAAGATCAACTTACATAGGCTATTTATACCCTGAGGAAGCAGAAGAAATAGTAGAAAGGACTCTGGTTCCAGGCAGAAAAGTGAAGATCACATTATGGCCATATCAGGGACAATCTTGACCAAGTCATTTTACTTCTTGGGAATAGAGAATTTTTTTCCTACCTATAATGTTCATTATCACTGATTACATTGTTTTATAGATCTGTAATCAATCTAGATTTCCACCTTCCCCTGCCAATATAATTGACAGGATTTTCAGTCATGTATTTTAAGACAACTGTGCTTGGGTTAAAATAAATTTCATGATATAAGGATTACAGAAAAGTATCTAAGAGAGAGAGAGAAGTGTCTAATTCAATTCCATGGTTCAAATCCCAGGTCTGCTCCTTAGTAGCATGTGATGCTGAGTTTACTAAAACAACTCTGCTTCAGTTTCTTGTCTATGAAATGGAGTTAATCGTAGTTCCTAACCCATAAGGCCACTTTGATGAATTAACCTTGAGAAATTAGTATATGTAAGCTATGTGACAAATAGGAATTGGTCGGCAAACATTAGCTTCTGTGATTAAATAAAGAAATGGTGTTTGAAATAGAACTTCTTATAGCCAATTAGAGTATTCCTCCCACCTTCCATTCCACCCATTCCTCCCTTTTCTTTTCCATCTTTTACTTAAGGTAAAGGCTAAGCCGGCATCTCTTGTATTGAAATTACTTGCTTTTTGACTAAGAATGCTTGCACTCAATGCTCATGCATATTTCTGTGCTGAAGATTAACTATTAAGTATAATGTAAACTTGAAATGGCTGCTTCACGTAGTCTGCATTCCCAGGGCAGGGAGTGTTTTCTTTCCCTGGAGTGACAACAGATCTGCCCCATTGGGTGAGATTCTTAGGGATAGGCAGACACAATTTCACTAAGAAGAATATGAGAGTTTTGGAAAATAAGTAAATGATTCATTTTTATGTCCCTGGTTACTCATTCATTAAATGGGGCCCCTAGATATGGGGGAGGGAATTGTAACATAAAAATTATGGGCCAGGCACAGTGGCTCAAGTCTGGAATCCCAGCACTTTGGGAGGCCTAGGTGAGTGAATTACCTAAGCCCACAGGTTTGAGACCAGCCTGGGCAAATTGGCAAGACCTCATCTATACAATAAATAAAAAAAATTAGCCAGGTGTGATAACGTGCACCTGTAGTTCTGGCCACTTGGAAGGTTGAATCGGAAGGATTGCCTGAGCCCAGCGGGTCGATGCTGGGGTGGTTGTGAGCGTGCCACTACACTCCAGCCTGGGTGACAGAGTTAGACTCCAACTAAAAAAAAAATAATAATCTGTCTGTCTATCTATCTATCTATCTATCTATCTATCTATCTATCTATCTATCTATGAATCAGGGTCCTGGCAGACATATATTTAATTAACAATTAACTTGATTGGATTTAAGATGGTTTTACCCTGCATTTATGAAGTCCTCCTACAGTTATAGTTCAAAAATTTTAGCAGGCCCCAGAATCACCTTGGGTAGCTTGTTAAAAATTCAGATGCAATGGCTCCAAGCCCAGATGATCTGATTGGGTAGGTCCAGGGTAAAATTCCCAAAAATGCATTTTTAACAGATTCCTAAGTGACTCTCCTGTAGGCTACCCTGAAGCCTAGATTAAGAAAGAATGTCCTAAAGTGATACCCAGGACTCCTGGGTCCCACTTCAGACTTGTGTGCATTTCTTTCCTCCCTGGTAATCTTCCAGGATTCCTGACAAAGGTTGAAGTCTTCCCAAGGGCACTGTTCTGTAAGAGGCAGCTGCATATCTGTTACCGAGACCCCGGGAGGAGGCGAGAGAGCTCTGAGGATGTGAAATATTTCCACTTGGAATGCTGACATTATTGCTAAAGCAACGGGGAGACTCTATTCATCAAACAGTGCTCAGGTCCTACTTCAAGAGGAGCAAATTGTATCTGGAATATTTGAACTCCCACTTGGTGCAGAAGACAGGGAGGGAACCTGTGTCAGATCTTTCTAACTTTCATTTCAGAAGAAGGAGGCACTTAGGAAAATGAGCACGATTAGCATTGATCTTTCTTTGGAGCAGAATATTTCTACCAACTCTCTTCTTTTTAGGTTTAAAGAAGGCGGAGAGAGAAATGGATGTATTCCCTAAATGAAACAGATCAAGGACAAAAGCACTTTTGAATTTCTTTATAGGATGTAGAGCTATACTTGTGTTTGGAAACTCTCTTTATTTCATGTAGGATCCCATAGACTTGTTTCACCAAATGAGGTTAGTTGCTAAATGCAACATCCTGTCCTGTGTGTTGTTTCTCAAGTCAGTACCTGACAGTAGGCAGGGTAGACTCTGCAGTAAGGGTAAAGACAAAGGTGGCCAATGAGATTTCCTATTTATATACAAACAAAAAACAGACTCAGTTCATTCTTTACTTGAAACACCAGAAAATAATTTTGCAAAACTTAATAGTTGGAAAGATAGTAAAAATGCTAGATTCTGAACACTGCTGCTGGATAAAATGTGAGAGGAAGTGACTTTAACCAAATAGCACTTGTCTTGTATCATGGAGAAATAATAAACAGAATCAGTAAAAAGCCAGTACAGAATCTCCAGCTTGTTGTTTTAAAGACTCAAGGAGGTATTGAAAATGAATGTTTAATGGAAACGGACTTGTTAATGATGTAATCAGAAATAGAGAAGATGATATTCACATTAATCTCTGAGCTGTGCTTCCTAATAATTCACCAATCACCAAGAATATATTGGAAGGAGCGTCCTGGGTAAGAAAAGTCAGTCAAATCTGACTGAATCCTGTGTTCACTCTTTACATTGGCTTGGGGAAACCAAGCCTCAATTTCTTGATCTGTAAAATGGAGATAATATATTCTATAACAGTGCTGTCTGCTGGAAATATAATGTGAGTTATGTGAACAATTTAAAGTTTTCTCATAGCCACATCAAGAAAAATTAAGAGGTGGAATTAATTTAAGAACATATTTTAACACAATATAATCAAGATATTATCATTTCAACATTTAATTAACATAGAAACTGTTTACAGATATTTCTCATTTTTTTTTCATATTGGCTGTTGCACCCTGTTATGTAGTTTACAGGGCATCTCAATTTGGAATGGTATATTTCAAGTTCTCAGTAGCTTCACGTTGCTGGTGTCTCCTATAGTGTGCTGTGTGGATCTACAGTGTCACTGTGAATATTAGAAGAGACCAAGCATGTAAAATACTTTGGTCAGTATCTGGGGTACCTGGTAAATAGTTAACATTTTTGTTATTATTACTATTATTCTAAGCACTCATGTGTACAGTAAAAATGAAAA
>NW_007232869.1:0-14769 GCF_000164805.1 Carlito syrichta
TTTAAAAAACCACATGCCAGCAAGGGTGTGGAGAAAAGGGAACATTTCTCAACTGCTAGTGAGAGTGCAAACTAGTTCAACTTCTATGGAAAACAGTATGGCAGTTTTTAAAAGAACCAGAAATTGACCTTCCATGTGCCCCGGCAGTCTCCCATCTGGGAATATACCCAGAGGAACTCAAATCATTATACAAAAAAGAAACTTGCACACGCATGTTTATTGCAACACTGGTCACAACAGCAAAAACACGGAACCAATCCTGCTGCCCATCTAGAGTGGACTGGATAAATACAATTTGGTACATAAACATGGTGGGTATTATGCAGTCATAAGGAAGGCAAAGTTATGGTCTTCTCAGCAAATTGGTTGGATTTAGAGTCCATCATACTCAGTGATCAAACGCAGAAACAAAGAACAAAATACCACATGTTCTCATTCCTAAGCGGGTCCTGAACATTTGTCAGAATACAACAAGAGAGGATCAGCAGTCTTTATCAGAATACTACAAGAGAGGGATCAGCAGCAGTGAGACACTGCCGGGGGATGGGGTGCATGGGGGGTGCATGTAGCATCAGTAAGGGTACCTGATCCTAAACCAGGGGAAGTGAGGACTAGTTGGAGGTCCAAACCTCACCCGCATGTAGACTTCTTATGTATATAATCCTGACTGGACCCCACGTCTTTATAATAAAGTAAAATAAAATAAATGTAAATAAAGTTTAAAAAATTTAAAAACTCGAAAAAATATGTAGGAGGAAAAAACATTCTTAGCTATAAATGCATGGTTTTGAAGGGCATCCTTTCAAATAGATTTTGTTTGAAGAACTCTGTATCCTTCCCAACAAAGCTATACCAATTGGCACACTGGTCAACACATGACAGTTATCAATAAGAGAAAGGAACAATGGGGAAGAGTCCATCTACTGTCCAGCCCACTCCTCAGAGAGAGAATAGGGGCTCCCATGTGGGGCATGGAAAGCCAGACACAGTCTGGCAATTTTCAATATTAACTGATTGAAATAGAAAAAAAATGAAGACCATCTCAATAGATGCAGAGAAATATACGACTGCATCTTACCTCCGTTGCTGAAAAATCGTAACAGCAAATAAGACATCACAAAGTACATTATCAATTGGATAAAGGGCACCTACCCAAAACTACAGGTAATATTAGACTTCACTGTGAAAGTTCTAATGCCTGACTGCTGAGATCAGGAGCCAGGCAAGGATGTTGGTGCTCACCATTTCTATGAAACTATTATACTAAATTCAAGTAATAAAATAAGTTGATAAAATCCTGTCTTATGATTTGAAATCTTGGATGAACAAAATCAAGAAAGTCTGTCGTCGTTAACCATTAACTTTTTCAAGTGGCTACAATACTTGCACCATAATTTAATGATCTCTATTGGCAGAGACAGCTATAGTGTATTATAGAAAACTATGTATACTGAAAAGTAATAATAATGCAGACTATATTTCAGTATATATGAAAAAACCACCCACTAAATCCTAAAAATGATAACTGATGAAATTCTTCTTAGTGTCATTAAGACTGGTAGCATTCGTTATAGTACTAGTACTACTAGCATTAGTACTAACCACAATAAAAAGGAACATTTGATGAATAATTACAAACCTGGCAGATATGCAGTTCACACTTTCATACGAATTTCCACATTTGACACTCACAATATATTCATAGAAAAGAAATAGAAATTCTAAAGCTTTGATTTGTCATGAGGATTGAGGACATGCGTGGAATATACATTTGGAAACTGAAAAACCACAGAAATAAACAAGTAATCATAGTATCGCAACAACAGTACCTACTAACTCTTTAAAATAGGACAAAAGTCTCACCTGCATCCCCCTTACTTATCTGCCTTTTGGTATTGTGGTTTCAAGCATTTAACAGAGTGGTTATGTGGCACGATTTTTTGAAAATCTATTTCAAAAGCCTCCCTAGTTTTCTCATCCAAATAGTACTACCTGAAACATAATGAAGAAGCACGGCAGTGTGGACGAAAGGTACCCTACAAAAATCGGCATGCACCTTGTCCACGCTCAAATCAGTCAGTACTGATTTTTGGTTAACAAAATAAGGTTCTCAGAACAGAATATATAAAAACAACTGCTGTAGATAATTTCATCATATGCTTCCCAGACATCCATGGAAAAGTAGCATGGTTTCCCCAAGAACAGAAAAGCTGAACTAACTGGATAGGTACCGGTGTGAAGAGATAAGCAAGATCTTCTCAGGCAGGGGGCTTAATACAGATTTGTGGATCCTTCCATTAAGTCTGGACAGGTCTTTGTCACGCAAAACTAAGTGCTTTGAAACATACGGTTATTTTCTGTCTGAATGAAGTAATACGCTTAAAATACTTTTGAGAGTGAAACTGTCAAATAGGTATATAAATCTTTTCAATATCACCACGTTTACCTGTACACCCTTCAACTCAAATTCATTAGCAACCCAGAAATGCTCTCTTCGGAAATTACTTACCAACATACAACATGTCAGTCCTCGACAACTTCCTCATAGGGAGGATTGACACCCACTCTTCCATTGCCCACGCTTAGTGCCTCTGTCTCTCTGGTCACTCTGGGGTCCAAGTGGATCTCAAAGGCCATCATATCTACTAGAAGCAAACTTGCAAGGTTGCCGATGATTCACTGCTTGGACAACACTGAATGAAGACACACAAGTAGCATGAACTCTGCAGAAGACATCGAGATTAACCTCACAAACAAACAAACAAGAAGTCATTTTGCTGCTATCTGTCCTCAGATCTCTGACCTAATAAAAGGTGATTATTAAATAAGTTTTTATTTGTTATTTTATCTTTATTTCAAAGATGTGGGGCACAATTCAGGGTTAGGTATACACATGTTCATTATGTAGGTTCCCTTGTTGATGAGGTGTACCCCACCCCTCCCCTGGCAGTTTCCCACACTGCCAATCCCTTCCTCATAGTAGTACTAAAAGCATGCTTTTACTTTTATCAAAGTAGAAGTAATCCATTTTGTACTACCAATGCTAGTACTATGCTACAGCTATGAACATCACCAGAATTGTTACAAAGAGGTAGAGGAGGAGCAGGAGTAGTTACTTGTCAGTTATGGTGACTTCATGGCATGCAACGTCCAGGAGTCATTTAGGTGGATTATCTCCCTTGACCCTCACAACAAACGTGTGCCAGTGAATGTTTTACCGACTCACTGCCACAGGTTTGCTGTGAAGGTGGAAGAGACAGCATTTGTAGATACTTTGGGAACCTATAAAGCAACAGAGATGCTAAGTAATTACAGTATGATCACCCAACATTCCATACCTAAAATGAAAGTAGACATGCTAATTTCCTATTCAAGCCTACTTAACTGTGAGCGTGTATATTTTGCTTTCCATCGCTATCAGTGATAATTCCCTGGTTCTTCAGTTGACGACTGGACAACCTTAAAGTGGCTAGTAGCAAAAATCTGCCAAGCCACTGTGAAAACTGCAAATATTTACTAAAAGCAATTCCAAAAATATATCCTATCATTCCTCACTCAGAAATATGTAATAGATGACAAACAATAGATAGCTCAAAGTAGGAAGAAAAAAAGGGACAGGTCAAAACATTCGAGAAAAGTCCTGATATGGCCCAGATGTCAGAATAATATCGAACTTCCTAAAAGAAAAGGGGGAAAGTGCTTAGGGGAACATAAGGAGAAAACCAAGGGGCCATTCCCCTGTTTTGGTACTGGATTGTAAAGCAGTTAATAAAGGGATGATATGTCATCACTCTTTATATATATCTAATTCATAAAACTGGTAAGATTTCTCAACTACAATGATCTAAAATATAGTGACAAGTGACAGTGAATTGGGGCTAGCAACAAACGTATAAATATAGTACCTGTTCACCAGCACCAATAAGACAACAACGTCATGTGAATAGAATTCTAATCAAAAGAAAAAGAAACACAACTTCTAGGAATACACTGATCATATCTTTTCCGGACGTATGAAAAGCAGAGCATAATAATCAAGGACAAAATGGTTTGCCTAACTTTTGATGAACACATATCAGGAGAGGAGGAAGTTCTACTTTTTCATGATAATGATTTTGCTCAAAACCATTCATAACTATTCCACAATCAAAGCTGGCGGTTATATGCAAATAAATTAGAGAAAGTGATACTGCTCTTTTAACATCATGCCCATATTCAACCTGTCTCCGACCCCTCATTATACCGTGGCAACCACTAACCTACTCTCCATTTTCATACTGTGTCAACTCGAGAATGTTGTATCAACAGAATCACACAGCATATAGACTTTAGAGAGACTTTTTTAAAAACTTAAAACAATTGCTGTACATCCAATTTTAAAATACTACTCAGAAATATGAAGGAACAGAGACCACGATCATTCAAATAGCATAGCAATGTGCAAAATAGAGATGCTGAGTCCAGAATTATGGAATGAGGTGATTAAACTCTGCATGTATTTTTAAGTTAATTTATTATTGTGAGATAATTGTGGATTTGCCTACAGTTGTAAGAATAATACAGAGGTCCTATTTCCCCTTTTGACACTTCCCTCAAGGGCAACATCTTACAAAACTCTAGGGTGCAATCATAACCACATGATGATATTGATAGTCATGATACAGAACACAACAGAGTCTGAAGGTCTTGTTTCTTTTATTTCTTTCTCCCAATAGCTATAGGAAGCACATATCATTTTAGGTTACATGGTGGCATTGTGTAGTGACACAGAGTAGTACTCAAGTGTGCCCACCACTGCCACCTGTGCACATTGTACCTGACAGGCGAGTTATCCTGTCGCCACCGCTTCTCCCCCTCCCCCTTCTAAAGGTTTTAATTTTGATGCTTCAGATTTATCCATTTAGTGATGGTGCTTTTGGTGTCAAGTCTAAGAACTGTTTGACTAGCTGTAGCTCCTGAAGATTCTCTGTTTTCGTAAATAAATTTTATATTTTAGAGTAGCTTTAACTTTATAGCAAAATTTAGCAGAAAGTACAAAGTTCCCATATAGCTTTTGTTTCCACCAATGCACAGTACTCTTTGGTTCTTAAAAGTTTGACAGTTTTATTTAAAACTGTGATCCCTTTCAGCACGTGTGAGTTCCTTGTAGATCCAAGATGTTAGGGCTTTGTCAGACATGGAGTTGGCAAATACTTTTTCCCAGTCTGTGGGCTGTCTTCCTGCTCTCTCGATGGTTTCTTTGGCTTTGCAGAAGCTTGTCAGTTTATATAGGTCCCACTTGTCTAGTCTCTTATGGCCTGTGCGTTTCAGGTTTTGTTCAGGAATTGAATGCCAGTTCCACTTTCCATAAGGGTGTGTCCTGCATTTTCTAAGGTTTTTATGGTGTGAGGTTTCACATTTAGGTCTCTGATCCATTTGGAGTTAATTTTTGTGTATGGGGATAGATAGGGGTCTTGTTTGAATCTTCTGCATGTGGTCAGCCAGTTTTCCCAGCACCATTTGCTGAATAGGTTCTCATCTCCCCAGTAGTAGGTAGTGGAGGCTTTGTTGAAGATGAGTTGGTTGAGAATTGAGGTTTTGCTTCCGGAATCTCAATTCTATTCCATTGGTCTATATGCTTGTTCCTGTACCAACACCAAGCTCTTTTCATTATTGCAGCTTTACAGTAAAGTTTGAAGTCTGGTAATGTGATATCTCCTGCTTTGTTCTTTTTGCTGAGGATTGTTCTGGCTATTCTTGGTCATTTGTGTTTGCATATGAATTCCTGTATTGTTTTTCCTAGGTCTGAGAAGAATATTGCTGGTAATTTCAAAAGATATGAACAGACACTTCTCTAAAAAAGACATCCAAGCGGCCAACAGACACATGAAGAAATGTTCAACCTCACTAATCATCAAGAAGATGCAAATTAAAACCACACTGAGATACCACCTAACTCCAGACAAAATGGCAATTATCAATAACTCAAAAAAATAACAGATGCTGGAGAGGATTGGTGAAAAGGGAACACTGCTACACTATTGGTGGGAGTGTAAATTAGTGCAACCTCTGTGGAAAGCAGTGTGGCGATTTCTAAAAGCTCTAAATATCAACCTCCCATATGACCATGTAATCCCCCTACGGGGAATATACCCTGAAGAACTCAAATCACTCTATACAAAAGATACCTGCACACGTATGTTTATCACAGCATTGTTCACAATAGCAAGAATATGGAACCAACCACGCTGTCCATCAAAAGAGGACTGGATTAAAAAATGTGGTACACATACACGATGGAATAGTACGCAGCCATAAATAAGAACAAAATCGGCCGGGCTCGGTGGCTCAGCCTGTAATCCCAGCAGGCCGAAGTGAGCGGACTGCCTGGGCCCGCGGGTTCGAGACCCGCCTGGGCAACTTGGCGAGACCTCATCTCTACAATAAATCAAAAAATCAGCCGGGAGTGGTAGCATGCGCCTGTAGTTCCAGCTACTTGGAAGGCTGAGGTGGAAGGATTGCCGGAGCCCGGCAGGCAAGGCTGCGGTGGCCGGGAGCGGCCACTGCACTCTAGTCTGAGCGACAAAGTGAGACTCTAACTCAAAAAAAAAAAAAAAAAGAACAAAATCATGAATTTCACAGCAACCTGGATGGAACTAGAGTCTATAATACTGAGTGATTTTCACAGAAACAAAGATCTGAGTATCGCATGTTCTCACTCATATAGTGGACCTTGAACATCTATCATAATACTACAAGAAAAGGATTGACAGTGGTGGGAAACTATGGGGGGGTAGGGAGGGGAAGGGAGGTGGGATTAACGGTAGTCAATATCTGTCTGAGGATGGGGAGACACCCCTTATCGACAAGGGTACCTGAACGATGCATATTTGTATACCTAACCCTTAACTGTACCCCACAATTTTAAAATAAAAAAGATATTTAAAAATAAATAACTAAATAAATAAAATAAAACTATCCATTTTGAGTTATATTTTGCATGAAGTTTAAGACTTAGGTCAAGGAACATTTTTTGGGCTGTGAGATATTCAATTGCTCCTGCTTCATCTGTTGAAAACATTATATAACCTTTACTGAACTGCTTTTACATGACTGTTTTTTTTGAGACAGGGTTTCTTCTGTTACTCAGAATTGAGTAAAGTGGCATGATAACGCCTTAACACAGCCTGGAACTCCTGAGCTTAACTGATTCTTCTGTCTCAGACTCCTGAGTACCTGAGACAACTGGCATGCACCATCATGCCTGGTTAATTTTTTTTTGTATTTTCTAAAAGACGGGGTCTTGCTTTGTTGTCCAGACTGGTCTTGAATTCCTGGCCTCTAGTGATCCTCCCACTTTGGCCTCCCAAAGTACTGGGATTATAAGGCATGAGGCACCATGCCTGGCCTATTCCATTGTTAAAAACCAGTTGAGCATATTTTTTGAGTAGGTCAATTTTGGGGTTCTCTGTTTTCTCATATTCTCTCTGTGTCTTTCTACCAATATCACACAATCTTGAATTCTAAAGCTCTATAAATCTTAAAATCAAGTAGACTTTCCTTTCTTTTTTTTTGAGTTGGAGTCTCACTCTGTCGCCCAGACTGGAGTGCAGTGGCCGCACCCGGCCACCGCAGCCTCGCCTGCTGGGCTCCAGCGATCCTTCTGCCTCAGCCTTCCCAGTAGCCGGAATTACAGGCATGCACTACCACGCCTGGCTGACTTTTTTTTTTTTTTTTGTAGAGATGAGGTCTCACTGCCCAGGCAGGTCTCGAACCCGCGGGCTCAGGCAATCCACTCACCTCAGCCTCCAAAGGTGCGGGATTACAGGCTGAGCCACCAAACCTGACTAGACTTATTTCTATTTTATTTGTTTCCAAATGATTTTAGCTATCTTAATATTCCATATGTGTGAGAATGATCACACACACACACACACACACACACACACACACACACACACACACACACACTTCTTGCTATAATTTTGAGAGCTACTGTTAAGCCTATATTTCAGCTTGGGGAGAACTGGTATCTTTTCTGTATTGCGACTTATAGTCCATGACAATCCATGATATGGCACTCCATTTATTTAGATCTTTGATTTCTTTCATTAGCACTGTGTGATTCTCTAGTCTAATACATGTTTTGTCATATTTATACCCAAAAGTAAATTTTTTTTGCTATAAGCTCGCTCCGGTGATGGGATGATGACTTCCCCCAAGGGAAGCACGCTCACACTACAGTATCCCTCTATGGTCCTTTGACTCATTATTCCTTACAAAACACCTGAGGCGCAGTGTCCTTCAGCATAAAACCATGTAAATAAACTCTTGAGGAAGGTTCTGGTCTCCTACTCCCTATTGTTAGTCTCAGACTCCAAGAACCAACTGGGAAGTGAAACCTCAACCACTTGTGCAATACTGATTCCTGAAAACACTCCTCCTCAAAATTCCCAGCTCTTATCCAATCACGAGAAGTCAGCTGGAAACCCTACAGGGAAACCTGACAATCTCTTATCCAATAACTCTGATACAACCTGCCTGAGCCCCCAGTACAGTGCTCCCTCCTATACAAGGTTTCCAAGTCTCGCAAATACAGAGGTGCTTTTAGCTCAATCTAGAGAGCCAAGCAGTCATGCAGGGAAGCAGGAAACACCCCCTGTCTTGTTTTCAAAGTCCTATTCATCCACCAAGTCCAAGTGAAAACATTACCTCTTCCAAGAGTCTTTTTCAGATGCTTAAGTTCAGGAACCACCTCTTCATCTCTCACGAGGTTTCACGGGGAGGTCCTTCGAATGTACTCTAGCTTGTTTCAGTGTTAACATGGACATCTTTCATTGTTTCCCTCATTTGATTGTGAGAGCCTGGAGGGTAGAACCACACGCCTGATTCACTTCTTCATGCACTAAAGAACAGAAGTGATTTTAAAGGGCTGGGGCATGCCCTACTTGTGAAGTCAGTCACGATTAATTGTACTAATAACAGAATATCAAAGTTTGAGATGGCTTTTTTGATATGTATACAAATTTATTCTATACTATATCAAAAATAATGTCACCTGAGGCTAAATTTTGATGTGTTCATTCGTTTTACCTATATTTTCCATGCTGGATGGCCAAAGTCAAGAAACGGTATCACTAACAAACTGCTAACTTCCTCCTTTCATGTATCTGCACTTGCTTTAATGCTTCAATTCAGCATCGATATCAATAGAGTATTTTAGTAATTATGCAAATTCAGTAAAAATAAACAAGATAATGTAATATGTATATGAAACAAACCACCACCACACTCTGGAAATGATAACTGAAATATTACTAGTAAGAAGAGTGATCATGATATTCAGACTTAGAGCAGTTCTTACAGTGGGTGGTGGTAATAACATGGAAGGGAATATCTGCAGAAGGACGACTTACCTAGGAAATCAGGCAGTTCAGATTTTCAGGTGGTTTTCCACACTTGACACCACAAAGATGTGTCCCAGAAGCACTCAATTTACAGATCAGATTTGTCATGAGAATCAACTGAAGAAACATACAAAACGGACACTAAGCCATCAAGGCCCCAGGGTGGGGAAACTAGGAACTCTTGTGATTCACTAATAGAAATGTGAATGGACACAGTTTTCTGAAGAACATCAGACATTGTTCAAAATGCATATCCAACTATTCTACTTCTAGGAAGTTATCCTGAAGAAATTATGAATGCAGGAAAAGTTTTACCTACAAGGTTATTCACAAACTGTTTATACTAGAAGAAAGCTGGAGACACATATATGTCCATTGATAGGAAATTGGTTGAATAAATTATAGCAGATTTTAAAAAAAAAAAAGGCCAGGCGCGGTGGTTCAGCCTGTAATCCCATGCTTTGGGAGGCTGAGGTGGGTGAATTGCCTGAACCCGCGGGTTCGAGACACACCCGGGAAACTTGGCAAGACCTCAGCTCTACAATAAATCAAAAATTACCTGGGTGTGGTAGCGTGTGCCTGTAGTTGCAACTATTTGGAAGGCTGAGTTGGAAGGATTGCTGGAGCCCAGCAGGTCGAGGCTGCGGTGACCGGGAGTGTGCCACCGCCCTCCAGTCTGGGTGATAGAGACTCCAACTCCAATAAAAAGAAAAAGAAAAAGAAAATGAAGATAAAAAATTGCAGATGTTGTCCATGATTTTGTGCAAGAAAGAGTTAACTCAGTAAGACTAGGCTGTCAAGCATAGCCTAAAAAAGCCTGTTGTCAGTGCTGGCCATTGGCAAAGCTCACTTGAGCCCTTAGAATGTTCTACCTGGTAAGACTGTTCCCATATACCCATGGCCTTTGGAAACTCTGGGCCAGTCTGACAGGACAGTCTAAGCTAACTATGTGACTTATGGCGAACTCCTGTGTTTCCTCTGGGGCTCTAAAGTTTGAGTAGCTGAGCTCAATCACACAGGCACTGCATGCTGATAAGACTCAACTGCAATAAAAACTCTGAAGACAAGGGCCGAGGTAGGCTCTTCTTGTTGACAGCATTTTGGAGATATTGTCAGACATTGTTCCTGAAAGAATTGAGTACATACCATGTGACTCCACTGGGAGAGGACACCTGGAAACCGATGCTTGTTTTCTCTTAGAATTCACCTTTAGTCTCTATTTTGCTAACTTTAATATTTCCTTTCCCTATAATAAACAATAAATGTGAGTACAATAGCTTATGAGTCCTTTCAGTAAATCATTGAGCCTGAGAATAATTTTAGGGACCCCTGATAATGTATTTAACAAACAAACAATTACCTCTTACTTACCAAATATCATTTAAATATGACAGGATAAATTTCTTCTTGAAAACCACTTTCCTAAATACCAGGAAGTAAGTTACTTTGGGATAATTATCAAATGTATTTTTAAATTAATATATAAAATTGTATGTATCATGTAGAGCATGATGTATATATACATATAAATATATATACACATAAAAATATATATATATATATATATATATATATGGTGGAATGGGAAGTTTTAGCTAATGGACAAATGCTTTATCTCTCATCATTATCATTTTGTGGTTAGTACATTCAGCATCCAGGCTCTTAACATTTTTCACAAATACAGTATTTCAACATTACCTGTATTCACCATGCTATATAATGGGTGTATTGAACGATGAAGTACTATTCAGCCATAAAAAAAAAAAACATACCTGCACTCCTATATTCACCACAGCACAATTCACATTTGCAAAGATGTGGAATCAACCTAAATGCCCATCAACTGATCAGTGGATAATGAACATGTCATGTGGATAACGCATAGTAGCTATCTGTGAGAGACGGGAAACAAACGAAAAGTGCCATCCATTGTCCAGCCAACTTCTCAGAGAAAGATTACGGGCTTCAGTGTGGGGAATGGGAATGCAGGTAAAACCTGGCAATTTTCCATATTGACTGATTAAAGCGGAAAAAATGGTCTCTATAGATGCAGAGAGATATCTGACTAAATCTTTCATCCATATCTGAAAAGTAACAACAGAAAAAAAGGCATCGGAAAGTTACATTCTCAATTGGTTGAAGAACATCCGCAAAACCTAGTTACCATAGGTCTTAATTGTGAAAGTTTTTATTGTTGTTGCTGCTGCTGTTGATGTTATTTTGAGTCAGTCTCACTCTGTCGACCAGGCTAGAGTGCAATGGCATGTTACATGCCGCCAGAGCCTCAACCTGCTAGGCTCAAGAGATCCCCCCACCTCAGTCTTCCAAGTAACTGGAACCACAGGTATGTGCTACCGCAGCCAGCTAAGTGTTTTGATTTATTGTAGAGACGAGGTCTCGCCAAGTCTCCCAAGCTGGTCTCAAACCCCTGGGCTCAGACAATTCTCTCACCTCTGCTTCCCGATGTGCTGGGATTATACGCATGAGCCACCGCAAACGGTGACTGTGAAAGTTTAAATACTTGACTCCTGAGATAGGTACCACAAGTTCTTGCTCATAAGCAGATCCTGAACCACTACCATAGTACCATAAGAAAGGGATTGGCAGTAGCAGGACACTGCTAGGGTACTGGGGCGGGGCTCACGACGTCAATACAGGTACCTGATCTCAAACGAGGCAAAGTGGGGAGGCTCAAACTTAACCTGTGTGATGACCACTTGGATACCTAATCCTGAATTGTACCCCACATCTTTAAATAAGAAAATGAAAGAAACAAGGCAAGGATGTCTGCACTCATCATTTCTATGAAGCGATTACACCATCACCAGTATTGTTCCAAGAGGTGAAGGAGGAACAGGACTTACATGCCGTAAGTGGTGACTTCCATGGTATGCGATGTCCAGGATTCCTTTAGGTGAATTTTCTCCCTTGACCCTCACAACAAACATGTGCTCATGAATGTTTTACTGACTCACGGCCACAGGATTGTTGTGAGGATCGAAGAGATAGCACTGGTAGATACTTCTGGAACTTACAAAACAACAAAGAAACTAAGTAATTGTAGTATGATCATGCAACATTCCATACCTAAAATAAATGAAGACATGCTAATTTCCTACTCACAGCCTACTGAACTGTGAGCACGCATCTTTTCTTCTCCATCTCTATTAGTGACAATTCCCTGGTTCTTCAGTTGAGGATTGAAAAATCCAACAAGAACCGGCAGAAAAGCTCTATCAATCCACTGTGAGAACTGCAAATCACCAGTTATGATGTAGAATGAGGCTGTATTTACTAAAAACAATTCTAAAACTATACCTATCATTCCCCACCCAGAGATACTTAAAATATGACAGACGATACATAGGTCAACTGGGAAGAAAAAAGGACAGGTTAAAAAAATTTTGAGAACCATCCCAAGACAATCAGCAATAATCACCGAGCAAAGTCTGGGGAAATGATTCAACAAAACAGAAAGACGATGTAAAAATTCCTAAATGTATAAATATGTATGTGGACATCAGTGCAGATAATAAGATAACGTTCCTGAAAAACACATACACATACAATTTAACAGATTATGCAGATGGGGCTTTAGCCAGTTAAAATGAGCAACTCCTGTATTATTCATTTCTCTTAAATTCCTTGCCTGCCCAGAATTAACACATTTTATACTATTTTACAATAATTTTGTTACAATTCTTCTCATGCTCCCTTCCTAATGCTAATAAAAGATATTATAAAGAGCCATACAAAAAATCAAAAAGGTGGACAGTTTGCTATAAGAGACCCTAAAAAGCATTCTTAAGCACTGACAGTCATCAAATAAGGTCATTATGCCTTACAAAACCATAGTTTCCAGAAAAAAAAAGTGCTGAGAGATGATGTGATTTGTTAAATGGGGTAGATGACTGCACAACCCCATTAGCTGACAATTCTTACAAACTTGTGGTACAATGGGCCAGTTCTACGAATAGAGGTAACTCTAGGCAAGTTAACTCTGACAATGGGAAACGTGGGTTTATTGAATACTGCAATCATTATACAAAAAGAAGTAGTTATCTTTCTGGAATCAGAAAAAATAAAGAGAATTGGTCGAAGGCTAAGGAAACGAGGCAAGTAGGAAAGGAAAAAACCACAAAATTATCTGCCCTGTTTTTCAGCAGCAAACACACAGCAAAAATAAAAAGAGTAGGAATGTATTCAAAACAAAAATGCATCAAAATTGCTAAAATAAGTAAACTTTCCATATATCGAGGTATACAAAACTATTTACTTGTTTTCATTTGGCACGGCAGAACTTTGTTCGGATAATTTTTTTTTATTGCAAAGGGCCAAGCAATTAACAGTAGCTAAAAATATATAAAATAAATTACTCCCTTTGAACATCGAATGTATTTGCCTAGGTTCTCCACTTATGGTGAGAAAGCAATACATTTATTAGGAAAAGTTAAGAAAAAGAACATTCATACTATTGGTTTCTCTGGTACTTGCACTTTTCTACAGTCACCAATGATTTTTTTCTTCTGTTAATGAATTATGACACTTGCTGAGTTTTATTAACAAATACAG
Organism: Carlito syrichta; assembly: GCF_000164805.1. Taxonomy (NCBI): domain Eukaryota; kingdom Metazoa; phylum Chordata; class Mammalia; order Primates; family Tarsiidae; genus Carlito; species Carlito syrichta. The sequence goes on from NW_007232869.1 coordinate 13,959, forward strand.
TAACAACAAAGAAAATAAGAGTTACTCGATGTTTATTCATCAGAGTACGTATTAGATCATTTCATTTGATCCAGATAACACGAATATAAAAGTCATTATTCATTTTCGAATCACGGGTTTTTCCTGAGGTTTGGATGAAGTAACATGCATAAAATACTCGAATAACATAAAATATAATAAGCACATCTCTGAGCGGTGTATCACAGCATTCATCGCTGCAGCTATCAAGGCTAATTCTCCCTGCCATAGTAATTCCAACTTAGAGACGACTTAAAACCTACAAGACCAAGGATTTTCGATATTAACCTTGGACGTGTTGCTATTATTAGTGAAGATTCAACCCCACTATTACATTGTCCCTGTGTCGGTTTGCGACGTCTCCATTTTCTGTGGTTGAAGTGGGTCGCCAAGGCCAAATGTTATCAACAGGGAGCAATGCTGCTCCTGTCACAGCAAGTCATCTTTTTCCGACCAGGACAATTTTGAACTGGGGGTCACATGCAGGCCTTACCTAGCACCCAGAATAAACCGAGAAGAGGCAATTCATAAGAAACACTGCCTGGCAGAAGCCTATTGGTTTGATGAAGTCCCACTTGTCTGTCATATTTCTTATGGTATGGACACTAAGGGTTTTGATCAGGAAATAGTGGCTAGTTCCAATTTCCATAAGGGTGTCTCCTGCATTTTCTAAGATTCTTATCGTTTGAGGTTTTACATTGAGGTCTCTGACCCATTTAGAGTTAATTTTTGTGTATGGTGATAGGTAGGGGTCCTGTTTCAATCTTCTGCATGTGATCAGCCAGTTTTCCCA
>NW_007232870.1:0-6687 GCF_000164805.1 Carlito syrichta
AGGGATAACAGATATACATACCAGCTATCAGGTGAAAAACAGTCACAGGATCGGGAAGAAGTGAAGAAAGACACGTAAGAAAGATTGCCTAAGGAGTACTGATAGCTACACAGACACAGGTCAATAAAATCGAGAGACAGTGTAGGTCAGAAGGTCAACAACAGACGTGATCTAAACTAACAGTTACAATGATAAAATCATAAGTCAAAATAAGCGAAAGGGAGAAGTGCAAGAGGGAAAACAGATATACATACCAACTATCAGGTGAGAGAGAGACACAGGGCTGGGAAGAAGTGAAAAAAGACAGGTAAGAAAGATTCCCTAAAGAATACTGATAGCTAAACAGAGACAGGCCAAAAAAATCAAGAAACAGTATAAGTCAGAAGGTAAACACCAAACGTAATCTAGACCACAGTTTCAATGATAAAATCATAGGTCAAAATAAGCCATCAAACTAGAGTCACTTCTGTGATCTCCGATTCCAGCCTCTGCCTTTTGTTTTTCGTTGCAGCATAGGGGTGGGGCTTTGTCTCCTGTTTCACACTGTTGCCTTAAAAGCTGAGGTAAAGTTTGTTGCTAGGTGGGCGGGGCAATGGAAGTCTGCCTGGAGAATGGCAAGGCAGTTTAAGCAGGTCTGTTTTTCTCTGCTTGTCTGGGTCCTCTGGGTTGGGGTCTGACGCTGTGTGCCTCAGCCAGGGTGGACCCGGAGTTCCAGAGCTCCAAAGTTCCAAAGGGCAGGCTCTAGACAGCGAGAGTGGCACTGGGACCCAACAGAGGACTTCAGCCAGAAATGGAACCAGCGTCTCTGAGGGGCGGGTGCCCAGAGCCTCCCTGTGTGACCAGCGGCTTGATGCCGGGTGCCCGGGCTGGAGACAATGCACCCAGGGAGGGATCTGGAGGGGGCTGGGACCGGAGACTTCCACACACGAGTAGAACGGCAGCAGTGGGGCGGGGGCGCAATATCTGGCCTTGCGTGGGACTGAAGTTCCCGGGCCTGCCCCCAGCGCGGTTGGTGGTGGGCTGGGGGATGGGGGTAGCAAAGTGATAGCCTTTTTGGGAACTCACGTTCAGAGAATCTCACAAGTTCACCTATGCCGTCGCCATCTTGCCCCGTCCTTCTTCTTCTTTTTTTTTTTTTTTTTTTAATTGAGTTGGAGTCTCACCCTGTCGCCCAGACTGGAGTGCAGCCTCAACCTGCTGGGTTCAGGCAATCCTTCCACCTCAGTCTTCCAAGTAGCTGGAACTACAGGTGCGCGCTACCACATGGTAGAGAGATTCACCAGTCTCAGAAATGGGGAGAGAAGCAGTGAAAAAAGCAGAAGGTAAAAGTAGACAGTGAGTAAAATACAGAGTGAAACTGAAAATTCAACTGATATATGTCATCAGAAAAAGAAACAGAGAAAGCTACTTAAGACCCAGAAGATATTGAAAGGGGAAGTGCCCTGGATTTCAGTTTGAAGGATTAGGCCATATTTACTTTGACCATTAGAGGATAGAGTGATCTCAGAAAGTCAGAGATTTTGAGGACATTGTGTTATACTTGCTTGTAATAGTTCTAAGAATTTAGCATAATTTCTGGCACATAAAAACATATTATAAATGCCATCTACTTTTGTTATTATTTTTATTACTTCCCACTAAATTGTAAACTCCATAAAACTCAAGGCTATCATGCTAATCATTGCATCATATCCCCAACATGTAACCTAGTGCTTAGCCCATATAGCAGTCATTAAATAAACATTGAATCATTAATTATCAAGAAAAAAAGCAATATCCTCAAAATTACAGCTGTAGGCAAATTAAAAAAAAAATCATTATGGGATGGAGTTTCAACTATATCTACCACTGATTTTTTTTTTTTTTTTTTTGAGATGGGGTCTCACTTTTGTCACCCAGGCTGAAGTACAGTGGCACAATCATGGTTCACAACAGCACTGACCTCCTGGGCTCAAATGATCCTTCTGGTTCAGCATCCTGTGTAGTTGGAACTACATGCCACCATGCCCAGTTATTTTTTTGGCGGGGGTAGAAACTGGATCTCACTAGTCTCAAACTCCTGGGCGCAAGTAATCCTCTCACCTCAGCCTACCAAAATGCTGTCTTTAGAGGAGTGAGCCACTGTGCCTGGCCATTCTTTTGTTCAGTAATCGTTCAGTCATCAAATATTACCTTGGATTTACTCCATGCCAGTAATTGTGCTAGGCATTGAGGTTTCAAAGATAATTAAGACAGAGTGTCTGCCTCTTTCTCTCCATTGATTTCACAATATAAAGGCAAAGAAAAACATGTAAGGAATTATAGCATCAGAGGGTAGATGGTATAAAATAGCTTTACATGGGAGTCTTCAGGCACTCAGATGAGGAGTGTCCTAACTTGATCAACAACATTTAAGCAGTAATGTAAAGCATGATGAGGGGTTTACATGACAGATGAGTGAGAGTGACGTGTGCAAATACTTAAAGGTCTAAGGAAACATGATACTTCTAAAAATTGGCAGGATGTACAGAATGGGTGAGCATAGGATGATAAAGACTTGAAGACCTACATGATATTCTAAAAAATGTGAATCTTATACTAAAAACCATAGGGAGACCTTAATGGATTTGAATTCAAGAATATGATTTGAGAGCGAACTCTCCTAACACTGTTTTGAAGAATGGCAAAAATCAAAAGAAAAGAAAACAAAACTTAAAATGTTCTCTCTTGACAGTACAAAATTTATGTGTTAAATAATGGGGTGGGGAAGTATATCCAGTTAAAAATGTTAGCAGATAAATTCAATTTTCAATAAAACGGAGGCTTTATTTCTCCTTTATTGAAGGAGAGGAGTCGTGAGTCAAATAGGGATAAAATTGTTAATAAGTTCACATTAAGAAACTGTAGTTTACATATAAAAGGAAACGGAAAAAACAGAAACAAAGCATGATGAGAGAAGTTGGAAAGAGAATGACAGTTAAGATGATAGGAGTAAACAGTTTATTGCTCAATTAAAATGGAAAAACTTAGCTTGGATATAACACCAAAATCAACTTACTTGCCTTTAGAGAACACCTAAAGCAAAATAATATAGTCATGTATTGCTTAATAATGGAGAAACATTCTGAGAAATGAGTCAGGCAATTTCATTGTTATGCAAACATCATAGAGTATACTTATGCAAACCTAGATGGCATAGCCTACAATACCCAGGCTATATAGTATAGCCAATGGCTCCTAGGCTACAAGCCTGTACAGCATGTTACTGTACTGAATATTGTAGGCAATTTTGATACAATGGTAAGTATTTGGGTAGTTACACATATCTAAACATAGAAAATCCAGTAAAATTAGGGTATTAATAATTTTATAGGACCACCATCATATATAAAGTCCATCACTGATTAAAACATCTTTATGCAGTATGTGACTGTATTATATAAAGTGAAGAGCTCAATTCTCTAAAGTAATAATTGTACAAAATATATCTTCTTACTATAACAAATCTAGAAATAACTTTGTTTAATATTTAAACTACAAGAAAAAGCCCAACCACTGGAGATTGAAAAATGCAAATAGAGGATATTAAAAATGCAAATAGAAAATGATAACATTATATATCAAAATGTTTGGGATATGGGCAATACCAACATAGAAACAAGCAACAATATAAATGCTTTAATTGCAAGTTAATAATTACTTTCTAATTGCTCAGCCTCACTAGTCATCAAAGAAATGTAAATTAAAACAACACTGAGGTGACACTCCAGTCAGGATGGCCATCATCAATAACTCAAAAAATAACAGATGCTGGAGAGGATGTGGCAAAAAGAGAACACTTCTACACTGTTGGTGGGAGTGTAAACTAGTATAGCCTCTGTGGAAAACAGTGTAACGATTCCTAAAAGTTCTAAAAATCGACCTTCCATATTACCCTGCAATCCTCCTACTGGGAATATACCTGGAAGAACTTAAATAACGCTATAAAAAAGATACCTGCACATGTATGTTTATCACAGCATTGTTCACAATAGCAAGAATATGGAAACAACCATGCTGCCCATCAAAAGAGAACTGGATAAATACACAATGGAATATCACACAGTCATAAAGAAGAACAAAATCATGAACTTCACAGCAACCTAGATGGACTTAAAGTCTGTAATACTGAGTGATCTTTCACAGAAACAAAGAACTGAGTATCACATGTTCTCACTCAAAAGTGAACCTTGAACAACTATCATAATACTATAAGACAAGAATTGGCATGGGGGGGAGGTGGGATTGGCAGCAGTGGGAATCTGCCTGGGGGGGGGACACACCTCATCAACAAGGGTAACTGCATAATGAATATTTGTATACCTAACCCTGAATTGTGCCCCACATCTTTAAAATAAAAAATTTTAAAGTTTTTTCAAAAAGCTTTAATTAACAAAAAGCAGTAAACAAACTACTAAATGCAAGAAATATGAGAAATTCCATATTAAATAGTATTAGCAAGAAAATAACACAATGCTTAAATACAAAAATCCACATCCACATCTCCAACAATAAATAACTTATATTTTAAAAAAGCTATTATGAACAATGATATTGGTGTGTATGTATATATACACATATTTATGTATATATATATATGTGTGTAGGAAAATGTTTATAATATTTTATAAATTAAAAAAGAGCAGGTTAACAATAGCATATTGTATCAAGCCATTTTATAAGATATACGTGTATGTGTGTGTGTGTGTGTGTGTGTGTGTGTGTAAGCATAGAAATGAAATATTCAACTAATATTTATTAAATGCATATGATATACCAGGCACTGTTTAAGCATTTTACATATGTACTTTTTAATGATGCTCATAATAAACCTATGCAGTATTCTGTAATTTTTCCCACTTTATGGATGAGGAGATTTAAGATAAGGGAAATTAAATAATTTGCTCAAGGTCCCATAGCTATTAAGTGGCAGAGGCATGAAAGAATATAGATCAAAATGCTAACAGTGTTTATTTCTGAGTGATAGGATTATAAATGACTTTTTGTTTTCTTTGTTTTAAGCAATATGCATTTTCAGTTTTTCTACAATAGTTATGTATTATTTGTGAAGTAAAAAAATACAATTTTTTTACAGATGAAAGAAAAATATTTAATTTGGAAACAAAAATAAGTAAAAAGAAAAATATTTGAAGTATTTCTTTAAAAATAATAAAATAGATAAGTAACAATTTGAGAACAAAAGAGAAAAATTTAAATAAGCAAGATAAAAACTGACAAATGGAATAAAACAACTAAAATACATAGTTTAACTAAAGTATTATAAATAACATTATGATATATTTTTAAATGTCAATAAACTAAATAATTATCTGGAAATAAATAAAATTGACCCTAATAGATTTATAAAAACTTGAATTAAGATTTGGAAATGTTAAATATTTACCTTCCCCAAAAGGCTCTTGGCCTAGAGAGTTTTATATAAACTATTTCTTTTAAACATCTCATGTCATATAATCTACTCAAAGTTTATCTAATAAATATAGCAAAAATTTGATTCCAACACTTGACAACTTCAAAACAAGAAAGAAAACTACAATAGTGCCCCCTTATTCACGGGGAACACATTCCAAGACTCCCAGTAGATGCCCAAAACCTCGATAGTACTGAACCCTATATATACTATGTTTTTTTCTTTACATACAGACCTATGATAAAGCTTAATTTATAAATTAGACACATTAAGTGATTAACCACAATAACTAAAAATAAAACAGAACAATTGCAACAGTATATTTTCACAGAAGTTATGTGAATGTGCCCTTTTACTTGCTCACTGTTTTTCTTGCTCTTCTCTCTCTTTCTTGCTCTTTCTTGTTCTCTCTTTCAGAATATCTTATTGTACTATACTATGAATAACTGAAACCACAGAAAGCAAAACCATACACAAGGAGGGGACTACTGTAAACCAATCATGCTTATAAAGAGGATGTAGTATCCTATTTAAAATACTAATATAATTTAGTAAAAGTTCAAAAGAATGATTAACAATAACCCAGTCAGATGTATTCCTAAATACATGGATGGTTTACTATATCTATTAATAAAATATACTTCTATGTATGTCAGTAGGTAAAAAGAGAAAACATCGTATATAATTATTTAAACAGATGATGGGAAAGCTCTTCTACTCCTAGTTTTAAAAACTCCAAGGGAGATAGAAATAAAGGAATAGCTTTGTGGCTGGGCACAGTGGGTCACTTTGAGGGACCGAGGTGGGAGGATTGCTTGAGCCCGGGAGTTTGAGGCCAGCCTAGGCAACATAGCAAAACTGCATCTCTATAAAACAATTATTTTAAAAATTAGCTGGGTGTGGTGGTACATGTCTGCAGTCCTAGCTGCTCAATTCTGAAGACTGAGGCAGAAGGATCACCTAAGCCCAGGAGGTTGAGGTTGTGATGAGCCATGATCCTGCGTTGCACTCCAGCTTTGATGACAGAGTTGAGACTCTCTCTCAAAAAAAAAAGCTTTTTAATATGATAAAGAATAACACTCCAAAACAAATTATCAGCACTGATATACCAGACTGTCTAGTGACTAGAGATATTCCCATTAAAATCAAGAAGAAAACAAGAATGATTTTGAAATAGCTGTCAAATAAGTATTTTCACAAAACTACATTTTCTTTTTTTTTTTTTTTTTTTTGAATTG